>NC_141693.1:5289760-5299760 GCF_964263255.1 Lissotriton vulgaris
CACGAGAACTTTTCCTTAGAACAACATCACATGGTTGTGCAACAACATTACCCAAACTTTCATTGTTATTAATAGTGGTAGAAACAGAGTCATGAATACTACTGCTGCCTGTGGCAATAGAAGTATCAATGTTTGCACTTTGTGACTCACAGATAAGAGTATCCAGCATGGTGAAATAAGCTTCATCATTTGTTCTAATTGAATTCGTAAATCACTACCAAAAGTGTCTAACATAGCCAAATGAACTTCATCACTGGACACAGATGAGCCCAATTGTGAACCAATTTTAGAATTCACTTTTTTACATAAAGAAACCCTTCTGAAATTCCAAATTTTGCCACCTTCAACCCTCACAGCCTTGCTGAAGACTTCTAATACTTTGCATGGATCAGACCATTTATTCCACCTAAAACCACAAGTTCTACCAAATTTGACTCTCTCAAAATCGCCAACTTTAATCCTCAAACTATGATTGCCTAGTCTCACAGAATTTTCTTTAATCTTTTCCTGATATTTCAAAACTTTGTCTCTAACCTCAAGGGGATCGAAAGAGGATTTATAGGGAATTTTTGTCTTCATCCACCAAGGTAAAAGTTTCGAACCTGGTTTCCTACCTCTTAACAATTCAAACGGGGATATACCCGTAACCGAGTTAGGAGAAGTGCGGTATGACAATAGGGACGCACGGAGGGTTTTCTTCCAGTCTAAATTACTTTAGACAGCCAGTTGAATAGACTCTTTAATAACCCTATTAAAGCGTTCCGTTTGACCATTAGCCTGGGGATTGTAATTAGACACTCACTTGTGTACTATCCCACACCTATCAAGAAAAGAAGTAAACTCCTTGCTAATAAACTGTGGACCATTGTCAGATACTAACTCAGCAGGAATGCCCTCTCTACAAAATATTTCGTCCAGGAATTCAACTACTTGAGTCGAACCAATCTTGTCAACCACTTTCAATTCGGGCCATTTCGAAAAATAGTCAGTCAATACTAAGACGAAAACAACCTTATCATTTGATAAATCAAGGGGACCAATAATATCAATCCCTAGTTTCTTCCAAGGACATGTAGTAAACTCGATAGGAGAAAAATCAATTTTCCCTGCTAAAGGCTTAACTGATTTGTCACTATTAGCACAAGGAGAACATGAACTGACCCATTTGTCCACCATTCTATCAATACTTGGCCACCAATAAAATTCACGAATACGTCTTTTAGTGCTTGACATACCCATGTGACCTTCATGAGCCACAGAAATGTTTTTTTTTCTCAACTGACACGGAGGAACTATCTTATCTCCTCTGGTTATGAAACCATGATCAAACATGAGTTCTTCCTTTACTTTACAAAAGGACAACATATCACCAGATAGTTTCCTTTCCTCAGGCCACCCTTGTTGCATAAAGGTCACTACATTGGATAAACTTTCATCTCGGCACATAGCTTCCCTCCAATCAGTTTCAGAAATAACACTGGACAAAGTATTGCAATTTCCGCCATTAACATCGTCAATCGTGAATGCGACATCAAAATCGGGGCAAATATTAGCGATCTCACATGAGTCAACTGAGGGCAATCTAGACATGCAGTCCGCATGTACATTTAGACGGCCAGGCACATTTTCAACGACAAACTGGAATTCTTGCAGTTTTTCAGCCAAGCGTGCCAAACGTGCCGTCAACATTCTACCACCACCAGCAGCTAACATGTTAATCAAAGGCTTATGGTCAGTTCGCAAATGAAATTTCGTGCCCCAAAAAAATTGCCTACAAGGTTCTACAGCCCAAGTGCATGCTAATAATTCCTTCTCGATGGTAAAATAGTTAAATTCTGCACCACAAAGAGTTCTGGACGCCTAGGAAACCACGTATTCTTAACCGATGTTCTTTTGCATTAGCACAGAACCCAGACCAACATTGCTTACATCCACACATACTATGCATTCATTACCCAATTCAAAAGGTCTCAAAAAAGGAGCATTAGCAATTTCCTTTTTCAGTGATTCGAAAGCTAACTGTTGCTCATTGTTCCAAATAAATTAGATATCTTTTTTTGACAACAATCTTAGTGAATGAACTTTCGAAGAATAGTCTTGCACAAATTTGCTATAAAATTCGGTAAGCCCCAAAAATGAAACAAGTTGGTCCTTGTTAGTCGGTGCAGGTGCCTTAACTATGCTCTGAATGTGATTAAACTTAGGTTTAATACCTTGAGCAGAAATCTCATGTCCCAAATATTCTACTTTACTCTGTCTGAATTTACATTTTGAAAATTTCAAAGTCAGACCCTTATCTTGTACAGACTTTAATACTCTATCTAAATTCTTGTCATGATGTTCAAAATTCCTCCCAAAGATTAAAATGTCATCTTGGAAGGCAATGGCATTGTCACAACCATCCAGAACCTCTTTCATAAGTCTTTGAAAGACTGACGCCGTACTAGCTAAGCCGAATGGCATTTGTCGAAATTGGAACATACACTCTGGTGTTATAAAGGTAGTGAGGAACTTGGGGCCAGATGTATCAAGGCTTTTGCGACTCGCAAAGGCCGAAATTCGCAGAATTTCGGCCTTTGCGACTCGCAAACGGCCGATTTGCGATTTTTGTAATGTATCAAAAAATCGCAATTTAAGGAATCGCAAATATTTGCGATTCCTTATTTTGCCATAGCATTTAACTCCATGGCTGCTATGCGTTTTCCCCCCCGGTGCTGAAAAAATAAAATATCCATAGTTCATGACGAGCTGGGCTCGTCATGAGTGTACGAGGAGGCTACACCATGACGAGCCCAGCTCGTCATCAGCCTCGAAGGGGTTAAGGAATCGCAAATTTTACGATTCCTTAAATGATATGTATGACACATTTTTGGTTTGCGAATTTGTGTTAAGAAATCGCAATTTACCACCAACTTGTAGTTGGTGGTAAATTGCGATTTCTTTTAACAATGCCCTAATTGGCATTTGTAAGGGTGGCAGGTGACACTCATACATGCCCATAGGGCATGTATGTGTGCCACATGCACACACATGTAGATTTGAGGGGTGCAGCAGGGTGTCTTTGAGACACCCCTGCACCCTTGAAATAATTCTCAAATTGCGATTAGCAATTTGCGAATTCGCAATTTGAGAATTATTGCACTATCATTCCTATGGGCCTCCTGGCCCATAGGAATGTATTGAAAATTATTCTTTATTTGCGAATTCGCAAAATGCGAATTCGCAAATAAAGAATAATAAGGAATCGCAAAAAAATTTAGATTTTGTACATACATACCGTTTTGCGAATTCTAAATAGCGATTCGCAAAAAATCTCTATTTAGGATTCGCAAAACGTTATCTTGATACATCTAGCCCCAAGATTCTTCATGTAGTACCACTTGGTGATAAGCACTGGCCAAGTCAATGGTGGAAAACACACAAGCACCAGAGAGTGTAGAAATTAGCTCATGGATATGGGGTAAGGTATGCCTATCGATCCAGATCTCTTTATTTTAACTGCAGGGGTCCACACATAAACAAAGTTCCCCAATTGCTCTTAAGATATAAAACCACTGGAGAAACCCACGGAGATGATTCAGTAGGTTCTATAATTCCCCTAGTTACCAAATCAGACAAAATTATTTTCAGTTTGTCTCGGTATGCCAAAAGTACGTTCCTGACTCTATGTCGAACAGGAGTTGCACTTTCCTTAAGAATAATTTTATGTTTAAAATTTACAAATTCTCCCAACTTATCTGTAAAAATAGTTGGAAATGTACATTTTATTTGGACTGTAAACTCATCATCCACAGGAGTTACTATGTTTACTGGTGGAGAAGCATTGGGATCCAACGTGATGCCTAATTCATGCTGGTGTGGCCAACCAGGAATTGATGCACCTTTAGCTGCAACATACACCTTACCTTTTATGTTCCTATCTTTGAATCTAATGTCAGCCCACATAAAACCATTGAGATCAATTTTCTGACCCGAATATCCACCTGGTTGCACATCTGGTGGTAATAAATGTGTTGAATTCCAATGTTTATTAAAAATATTTCTGCCTATTATACTGTACCAGGCACATGAATCAATAAGCATAGAAATTTCTACTCCATTAATCGAAATTTTGTCACTAGGAAAACCCTTACACCTGGTATCCCCTACACACAATAAACTGTTGATTTCCTGAATTTCTTCAGAATTTTCATACTCAGAACAAGTCTTTTTGTGGAGACCTACACATTTTACTAAAATGACCTAGCTTCTTGCATTTTATACATATTTTATTCCATGCTGGGCAACCTCTGTAATTTCCCACATGATCATTTCCTCCACACCTGTAACAAATCACTTGGGTTTTCTTACCCATGAACTTGTTATCTCTTCCTTAATTCTCTTTTTTTGTCTGAACAAAAGGAAACTTTTTTTTGGTTATGAACTTCTTTTACTATTGCAACTTCAGGAATTATTACTTTGTTCCTAACACCTTGACCTCTAATCTCGCTAACGAATAGTTCAGATTGTTCAATCCCTTTTGCTATGTTTAGTACTGCATTAAGAGTAGATTCTGTCCCCATCCATAAACGTTCTTGGATCTTTTTGCTCTTAGTCTTCATCATTATTTGATCCCTTAATACTTGTTCGAAATGTATTGTTTCAAAAGCACAAGAGCCAGCAAGGGTACGTAATGCAGCTACGTATTTTTCAATAGATTCGTCCTCTTTTTGTGCACGCGAATAAAATGTAAACCTTTCCATCACAGTATTAATTTTTCTGCCAAATTTAACACTCATTTGTTTGACAACAACTTCAAATACATTAAAATCACCTGCGCCTTCAATGGGAGGTACATTTTCTAATTCTTTAAGACCTGCGCCACCTAAACAGTTTTTTAGAAGCGCTAATTTCCTCTTGGGAGAACATCCATCCTCTTCTACTACATCTAAGTAAGCTAAGAATGTTGGATACCACAGTTCCCATTCCATTTTGGGATCACCTGCTACAGGAAGAAAATGCGCCGGAGAAACAATATTATTTGACAGTTTAAACAATTTTGCGAGAAAATACTAAAGATGTTACAAATTTAGTCTTGCATTTTAAACAATTTTGCGAGGAAATATTAAAGATGTTATAAATTTAGTCAATTGTAGAACCTTCCCGTGGCAAAGAACACACAAAGTAATAATAAAAAAAACAAAAGTAGTCACCGTAGTCTTTTTGGTATTGAGTATTAATTCGTAGTACAGTTATGTCCATTCGATACCAGCTGGTTCGTTGTCCACTCGAGATGCCAGCTAGTTCGTTGTACACTTGAGATGCCAGATAGTTAGTCGTGAAGTAAATACAGTGAAACTTGAAATAAAAAGATGGCCGCCTGACATAACGCGTCGTACTGTGACCTGCACTGTGACCTTTGCGCAACGTAGAGGCGCAATGCTACCACGTCATACAGAATTCATTGGCAATGGAGTTCGGAGCACGCACACAATGAACGAAGACGCTCTCAACTGCAAATGGAACAAAGGTCAGTGTTTCAAAGATGCACTTAACTCCGGATGGTGCAATGACCTCACAGTAACTTTATTATCTTCAAACACGGGCTGAAAATACTTTCTTTACGATCCGGCACACATAACTTTAGTCAAAAGTAGCGAAAGAACTTTTACCCAATAAATTCCATAAATCCGCACAGAATGTACGTAAAAGTACGAGTTGGCTTTAAAACTATACTTTTAAACAAAATCTATAATCCGCCGCTGGTGCAATCAGGGCACACACTTCAAAACTGCCGCTGGTTCAATCAATATACACAAAATTAAAGAAAAACCTTTTGAAATGCATGAGCGCTGTCTCCAAAATTCATGGAAGTTAAAAAAAAAAATTACTTCCTGAGATGAGTTCTTTTCCATAGATCCCGATCGTCGCCAAATTATGATATAATCCAGTAGACAGGATTTCCAGATAAGAGTAGTTTATTGCAGGAGAAACAGCTTATACCTCCAATCAACCCACAATATAACATAACAATTCTATAAGAACATTCCAAGTAGGAATACTACAAGAGCCTGGGGAGAGACCAGAGAGAGAGAGAGAGAGAGACAGAGTGAGAGAGAGACACACAGAGAGACCAGAGAGAGAGGGAGAGAGAGAGAGAGGGAGGAGGGAAAGAGGGAGCCAGGGGAGAGACCAGAGAGAGAGAGAAAGACAGAGAGACAGAGAGACAGGGAGAGAGAGAGAGAGAGAGAAGGAGGGAACCAGGGGAGAGACCAGAGAGAGAGAGAGAGACAGAGAGAGAGAGAGAGAGAGAGAGAGAGACAGATGGAGGAGGGAAGAAGAGAGCCAGGGGGAGAGGTAGAGAGAGGGGCAGAGAGAGAGAGAGAGAGAGAGAGAGTGAGAGAGAGAGAGAGAGAGAGAGAGAGAGAGAGATGGAGGAGGGAAGGAGAGAGCCAGGGGACAGACCAGAGAGAGAGGAGGGGGAAAATGAGAGAAATGGAGGAGGGAGCCAGGGGAGAGACCAGAGAGAGAGAGAGAGAGAGAGAGAGAGAGAGAGGAGAGAGAGAGAGAGGTGGAGGAGGGAAGGAGGGAGCCAGGGGAGAGACCAGAGAGAGAGAGAGACAGAGACAGAGAGAGAGAGGGAGACAGAGAGAGATAGAGAGAGACAGAAAGAGAGAGAGACAGAGAGAGGGGGAGAGAGAGAGAGAGATGGAGGAGGGAAGGAGGGAGCCAGGGGAGAGACCAGAGAGAGAGAGAGAGAGAGAGAGAGAGAGAGAGAGACAGAGAGAGAGAGGGAGACAGAGAGAGACAGAGAGAGAGAGACAGGGAGTGAGAGAGAGAGGTGGAGGAGAGAAGAAGGGAGCCAGGGGAGAGACCAGAGAGAGAGAGAGAGACAGAGAAAGAGAGAGAGAGACAGAGTGAGAGAGAGAGAGAGAGAGAGAGAGATAGAGATCAAGGGAGAGAGAGAGAGAGAGACGGATGGAGGAGGGAAGGAGAGAGCCAGGGGGAGACCAGAGAGAGGGAGGGAGAGAGAGAGAGAGAGACAGATGGAGGAGGGAAGGAGAGAGCCAGGGGGAGACCAGAGAGAGGGAGGGAGAGAGACAGACAGACATAGACAGAGAGAGAGAGACAAAGAGAGAGAGAGACCGAGAGAGAGAGAGAGAGACAGAGAGAGAGAGACAGAGAGGTAGAGAGAGAGAGAGAGAGATGGAGGAGGGAAGGAGAGAGCCAGGGGGAGACCAGAGAGAGGGAGGGAGAGAGAGAGACAGACATAGACAGAGAGAGAGAGACAAAGAGAGAGAGAGACAGAGAGAGAGAGAGAGAGACAGAGAGGTAGAGAGAGGGAGACAGAGAGAGATGTATAAATGTACTCTCCACTGTTCTTCTCTGGATAGACTGTACTCTGATATCTGTGACATCATAGAATGCCCGGGTGTCCCTCTCGCTCTCAGTGCCTCTCTCTAACCTACTGTGGCAGTTGGTCATCTCAGGCTGAGCTGCTAACAGCTGGCTCCGGGTGGGGTTTTACTACTGTACTTATTATCTTGGAAGGAACTTACAATAAAGAATCTTAACCTACACAGTGGACTGTGCATCTTCATTTACCACAACTTGGCGACGTTTTGAAGAGGATGAACCTACGTGTGAACTAAGGAAGCTTCTACAAGAAAAGGAACTAAAGACATTTTGGAATTATATATAAGCAGTAAGGTAACGCCCGGCTGACCCCACCAGTGTCCTGTTTCACCTTGGACAGGCTGCACCTGGGCGTTTGTTTGTGAAGGAGCCAACTGCTTTGAAGGAACCTATTGTCATCTTGCTGTCATCTGGATTGTCTCCAGCAACAAAAGCGTCTGAAACTCAGCTGGCCTGATCACCCTTCTGTGTTTCTTCGACTTTTGAGCCTTGACAGTTCGCAGTATGGGCATGGTTGGGTATCCCAAGAGCATGTGATGTGTCTACTTTCATGCATTTGCCCAGCGCTAGCAGTATCCTTCACAACAGCTATCATCGGTGAGGGTTTCATCAGTAAGTCAAGGACCACTCCTTGTGTTTGCGACGTACTTCAACTTATCGCTCTGTTGGTGAGCTAATTTGCATTTTTTTAGAAACCGCTCTACATCTTACCAATGAATGGGGGACATTTCAGTGACCAACCGGCACCATTTGGCCTGCGTGGGACGTCAGCGCCGACATTTGTGGAGTTTTACGGAGGTTGCTAACTTGTTTTGGTGCTCAGGAATTGCCAATAACTGACTGTTGTGGGAAGACCGACAGACACCCCTAGTGAGCCGTTCTTGAGTCTGCAGAGGAAAACGGGCTATTACGCTGATGTAAAAATGCAGAGGCAAGTGATGCCTCTGAACCTGCGGCCTGTGTGAGGGTGGAATTGTC
Source organism: Lissotriton vulgaris (assembly GCF_964263255.1). Classification (NCBI taxonomy): domain Eukaryota; kingdom Metazoa; phylum Chordata; class Amphibia; order Caudata; family Salamandridae; genus Lissotriton; species Lissotriton vulgaris. The sequence continues at coordinate 5,298,134 of NC_141693.1, forward strand.
CCAAGATTGAAGTGCTAAGTAACTTGGGGCAGACTTTCTAATCTCTCATATGATACCATTGTGGCACGTCTGCTGAGGTACAGTGTATTGGATTTTAACTTTTTTAAGTTAGTTTCGCATTGTTTTTTCTTTTCTCGCCGCGCTGCAGGGGACAGTTCAACGGTCACATTGTCTTTCAAAAACAGTGCGCAAGCTAGGTAATGCTCTTAATGCTTACCTCGTTGTCGCGAGGAGCACCTCAGTGGCCATTCTGACGTCTGTGGGAACTTAGCTGCTTCAACGGCACTCACATACGTTTGCCCAGCACTAACGTGCCGAGAGCCACCCTGTGCAACGTATGCTGCGTGCCGCCATTTTAGGATTGGCTTTCCAGATTGTCTTGGTTTCCTGCTGTTTAAAGCATCTTATTCACACGCTTTGCCAACCACGTTTTGACACTCTGCCAACCACGTTGTTTTCTCAGTGCAACGGTCTGGGTGACAGGTTAAACATGACCAGTATCGGTTTGACAAAGAGCACAACAACAACGGAGCTTTTGACTTTCCTAGTAGACTGTCTAATAGTCTGTCTGAGATTTCGTTTTTATGGGACTATTCAGCGACAACAGCGGAGAGCTGCGCACGGAGAACCCGGGTGAGCTGATCTTACCTGTTATCTACTGTTGTAGTTCATATCTCGCTGCATGTTTTGTGTTTGTCAACACCTTGCTGTATGTTTGGAGTGTGTCGATGCATTGGTTCGTGTTGGACCATACCGTTTATTTCTGTGTGCAATGCCTACTTTCATTTCGTTTTGTGTGTAAGGGGTGGGGGCATCCATTGTGTGAAAGTTTGAGAGGAGCTTTACAATTTCATTGTTATTACAATGCCTGCTTTCTTTTCGTTTGTGAGTTAGGGGTGGGGGCACACAGTGTTTATTGTTGACACTTTTGAGGGCTGTTAGTGTAACTACTCTGAATTTGTCTTTAGACGAGGGGTTGTTTTAAGGGTCAGTACTCTAAGGTCATTGTTGTCCTGGTGTACCCTATTTAGGGTAGGTTGTCTGCATGTGGGTAGTCAATGCCCATGTTTGTGTCATAGGGTCATGTAGAACCTTATGGTGTACCCTATCTAGGGGATGTTGTTGTTTTGAGTTTCAAGGGTGAGTTTGTGTATTTGTGGGTAGTCAATGCCCCATTTCAGTTCCCAGGTTTACTATCTATCCTGCGGTGTACCCTACTTAGGGGATGTTGTATTTTTGTGGGTAGTCAATGCCCCGTTTCTGTTCCCAGGTTTACTATCCTGCGGCGTACCCTACTTAGGGGAGGTGGTGTATTTGTGGGTAGTCAATGCCCCATTCCACTTCCCAGGTTTACTATCCTGCAGTGTACCCTACTTAGGGGAAGTTGTATTTTTTTTGGGTAGTCAATGCCCCATTTCAGTTCCCGGGTTTACTATCCTGTGGTGTACCCTACTTAGGGGACGTGGTGTATTTGTGGGTAGTCAATGCCCCATTTCAGTTCCCCGGTTTACTATCCTGTGGTGTACCCTCCTTAGGGGAAGTTGTATTTTTGTGGGTAGTCAGTGCCGCATTCCAGTTCCCCGGTTTACTATCCTGCGGTGTACCCTACTTAGGGGAGGTGGTGTAT